>NW_027507787.1:111073118-111075618 GCF_037356315.1 Lithobates pipiens
CTCTCTGACCTACACACACACACTCTGACCTACACACACTCTCACCTACACACCTACACACACCTACACACACCTACACACACACACCTACACACACACACTCTGACATACACACACACACTCTCTGACCTACACACTCACTCACACACTCTCTGATCTACACACACACACACACACACACACACACACACACACACACACACACTCACTCACACACTCACTCACACACTCACTCACTCTCTGACCTACACACACACACACACACACACTCACACACTCTCTAACCTACACACACACACACACACTCCCTGACCTACACACACACACTCTGACCTACACACACACACACACACTCTGACCTACACACACACACACACACACACACACACACACACACTCTGACCTACACACACACTCTCACATACACACACACACACACACACACACTCACACACTCTCTGACCTACACACACACACACACACACACACTCTGACCTACACACACTCTGACCTACACACACACACACACACTCTGGCCTACACACACACACACACACACACTCTGACCTACACACACACACACACACACTCTGACCTACACACACTCTGACCTACACACACACACACACACACACACACACACACTCTGACCTACACACACTCTGACCTACACACACTCTGACCTACACACACTCTGACCTACACACACTCTAACCTACACACACACATACACACTGTCTGACCTACACACACACACACACACACACACACACACACACACATACACTGACCTACACACATGCATACACTGACCTACCTGACATGCATACACTGACCTACCTGACACACTAACATACATACACTGACCTACCTGACCTACATTGACACACACACACTGGCATACATACACACACACATACACACTGTCTGACCTACACACACACACACACACACACACACACACATACACTGACCTACACACATGCATACACTGACCTACCTGACATGCATACACTGACCTACCTGACACACTAACATACATACACTGACCTACCTGACCTACATTGACACACACACACTGGCATACATACACGGACCTACCTGACACACACCACTGACCTACCCAACACACATACACTGACCTACCTAGACCTACCTGACACACACAAACACACACTGACCTACCTTACACACACACTGACCTACCTTACACACTAACACAAACACACACACACACACACACACACACACACTCTGACCTATATACACACACACACACACACACACACACACACACACTCTGACCTACACACACACACCCACACACACACTCTGTCCTACACACACACTCACACACTCTCTGACCTACACACACACACACACTCACTCACACACTCTCTGACCTACACACGCACACACACACACACACACACACTCACACACACTCACACACTCTCTGACCTACACACACACACACACACTCACTCACACACTCTCTGACCTACACACACACACACACACTCTGACCTACACACACACACACACACACACACTCTGACCTACACACACACACACACACACACTGACCTACGCAAGCACACACACACACACACGCACACACACACACACTCTGACCTACACACACACTCTGACCTACACACACACACACACACACACACACACACACTCTGACCTACACACACACACACTCTCTGACCCAAACACACACACACGTACACACTCTCACCTACACACCTACACACACACACACTCTGACCTACACACCTACACACACACTCTCACCTACACACCTACACACACCTACACACACCTACACACACACACACACTCTGACCTACACACCTACACACACACACTCTCACCTACACACCTACACACAACTACACACACACACACACTCTGACCTACACACACACACACACCTACACACACTCACACACTCTCTGACCTACACACACACACACACACACTCTGACCTACACACACACACACACACACACACACACACACACTCTGACCTACACACACACACACACACACACACACACACACACCCTCTGACCTACACACACACACACACACACACACTCTGACCTACACACACACACACTCTCTGACCCAAACACACACACACACACACCTACACACACACACACACACACACACACACACACACACACACTGACCTACACACCTACACACACACACTCTCACCTACACACCTACACACACACACTCTCACCTACACACCTACACACACTCTCTGACCTACACACACACACACACACATACACTCTGACCTACACACACTCTGACCTACACACACACACACACACACACACTCTGACCTACACACACACACACACACACACACACTCTGACCTACACACACACACACTCTCTGACCTACACACACACACACACACACACTCCCTGACCTACACACACACACACACACACACACACACACACACACACA